>NC_067224.1:33632553-33642553 GCF_019924925.1 Ctenopharyngodon idella
ACATTTATCAAGATATATTTATACAAAATTTTTCATGAAATTATAATAACTTCAAATTAATTAGCGATGGATAAAATATTAACTTTTCCATTTTTTTCACTGAGAAATCAGAATATGTGATGTTATGGAAATAAAACAGGTTACAAATGCTATTTCAACAAGGAAGGGCTAATTTTCTCAAAGACTAACGCATAAATTAAGGTTTTTTAGCCAATATAGCATTCAAAAAGCAACATGCTGAGCGAACTGTCAAATCTGACAGTGTTTATTGTGAATCCTTGTACTTTTGACACCTCTTTGAGATGGTCTTTGTTGAGGCTGACTTTGAAGGCCTCCAAAGAACAATAATCAAGGCCTGTCTTAAAGAACGCATGGGGATCAGAGGGAGCCGTGTTCACAGATCGAAAACAAATTGGTTTCACCTCTTCAGACAACCTCGTGCAGAAGAGAGAGTGGGAGTAGTTTTTGACATTTCATCTCGTTTTATATATATATTTTTAAATGGGATTTGGAACACAAGAACACAGCTGTGATTCATCACTGTTTGTTTTAGAAAAGAGCTTCTGATTTATAAAGACAGAAAAAGAGACATTTGATTTTCATATCTCAAAATCCTGATTAGCATACATAGGAAATTAGATTTTCAAGTCAACACGAAATCAAAAAGGACCATATTTACTTTAACGCACGTTTCAGGTCTTACTGTGCATGATTTACCAGTGCAAGTAATTCCAAAAGAAAAACTTGTTTGTCTTCATAATTTTTCATCAAAGTGTAATAACTTGCTCCACCTCTGAAATTACTTTCCTTTTTGCCTTTCATCAAAGAGTGGGTTATACCAAAGAGGCCCTTAGTGGGTTACAGGGCACAGAACTACAGAGCAACATGTGTAACCTGAATAATTTTGTAGACTGGATGAATTACGTGACACAAAATCATACACTCTAAACCTAAACAAGATTTAGTGCACTGAATCAAAGTTTCTTCCACTTTTTTTGGGACAATAATATGCATGTAACATAATGCATTTTGCCCAAGATTTTTTGTTTTTGTACATCCAGTTCCCTACCATTTTATTTACAAATATGTACAAACCGACCAAGTAAAATTGGCAGTGGCTATTTACACTAAGTGCAAATAGTGATAGATGCTATTTACACTAAGTGAAAATAGCATATTTTCTAGTGATAGATGCTATTTACACTAAGTGAAAATAGCAGCAATTTCTTAGCAATATGCTATTTACACAAGGTGAAAATAGCGATAGATTCTATTTACACCATGTAAAAGTATCTGTTCTTTGCAATAAGAGTAAATAGTAATTAGGTGCTATATATACCTTATATTGGCAGATACTATTTGCTACTCAGTATTTTTGTACATTAACAGGATGCAATAATATCATAGATATATTAAAATTATTAAATGGATGCTGCCTTATTGGGAGAATAAAAACCCTCCCTACACCTTCCCCTAATCCTACCCAATAAACACTTTTAATATTATTAAACACTCATTCGCAGTTTATTTCTACTTTTAGAACATTATTTTAATTTTTATTGAAAATAAATGTGAGCTCGGCAAAAGGCAGATTTGAACCCGCGTCGATCGCATTAAAAGCCAGACCTGCACGCCTTACTCTCTACTGCTGCGCCACTGAAAATGATGAATTTCACATGTCTTTTTTAAAACTTGAGTGGCCCAACCAGACACTGGTGGACAGAGCTAGTGCATATAGCCTTTGCTAACAAGGGATGCTATTTGCACTTAGTGTAAATAGACACTCCAAATAAGGCAATCCTACTCTTCATTTGAAAGTTTTGTGGCAATTTATGTCCTCTCTGCTTATAGAGTTAAATACTGTGAGAGGTGTCTGTCGATAGAAACCATATAAATCTATAATGACATGCAGCCCTCCACTTCCTGCGTGCAGACCGGTACATCACACTTAATTTCCTGTGTGTGTGTGCATGCTCATTGGCCATTAAGTCAGATGGGGGTAAGTTTTCACCAGACGATACGTGCCATTTCCTCCTGTCACATGTCTGAATGAACAGGTTTTACCAACAAATCCATAGTTGACAACAGCAACAACAGCAGCAGAATATTCTAGATATCACACAGGATAGGACAACACAGTCGACAAATTACAGGAGTAGGAAAACTTTTTATGGCTCATTTCCCTCATTGATTGAATGCTGTTTCCATAATGGATTCAGAAGAATTACCCTTCAGAAAGAAAAATGGTTGATATATATATATTTATTACACACATATATACACATATATACATTATATATATATAAAGGTGTATTCACGCCATGTCGCAATTACGGTAATAAAAAATGTTTTCTTCACATCTTTGTAGAGCTCATAATTACAACTTGTAAGCTGGGAATTTTCAGAGAGCTCCTACTTGTACCACGAGATCGCTGTACCACCTGACTGTTGCAGAGTCATTTAGGCATTGATAGTGTTGCCACAGAAACGCATAATTTCCAGTCTGAGGACGTGAACGTCACGTGTTGTCATCTAGAAATTACAGTAATTATGACATGGCATGAATGCAGCATATGAATGCATATACCATTTGGTTGTTTGAAAACAGTGATGACGTGTTTTGTGGGCAAAGCCTAGCTTGTGGCAGAAAATAAAAGTTCTGAAGTAGCAGTCATATATGAAAGTCACAGAAAATAGATAAGAGTTTATATCTCACAATATCTCTTATCTCAGAATTCTGACTTTTTTCTTGCAATTCTCAGTTTATACATCACTATTCTGAAAGAAAAATCAGAATTGCAAGATTTAAACTCAATATTCTGCCTTTTTTTCTTCAGAATTACGAGTTTATATCCTGCAATTCTGACTTTTTTCTCAGAACTGTGATATAAACGAGATATAAAGTCTGAATTGTGAGAAAAAAGTAAAATTGTAAGATAAAAATGTTAGAGGTTTAAATGTTATCTATGTAAAATGTTATAGCTTTAAATATTTCATGCTGTAACTGTTGGGCTAATATATTATGTTTCCTATGAACTGCATATGTGAATATTATGTATGTATTATTATTGTTTACATCAAACTCCTGCTTTAATAGTAGTGTCACACACTGGTTGTAGTAAATTGCACAAGACAGGAGATTTGGTGAAATAAACTGAACTTAATATTATATCAATAGAAAATACTCAAAAGAACGCAATCATAAAACACTGACGAGACCTAACACTGAACAGAAAGAACTCAGGGCTTAAATACACAGGAAGGGTAATAAACTGAACAGAAACAGGTGTGTGGAATTAATTAACAAATAAGGGAACACAGGCAGGCAAAACAGGGACAGAACAGAGAAAATGAAACCAAAAGTCCCTTTCAAGAAAAGACTTTATCAATTGGTGACTGGTTCTTTTATTTAGAAGGCAGGGTTTACTCCACCTCATTGCCCATTGCACTTTCTCCTCTTCCTAAGTAATATGAGTGCACCATCTTTGTAGATCTAAAGTCTTTGCGCGCAACTGCAGTGACGTAACTGTGGCTTCTGCTCCCAAATGGTCTATGGCATCAAAATGGTGCACACTAAATGAAGTCAACCAGTAAAGTAATCCGATGCATATGGCTGCCATTTCCAGGCAATTTTCCTAATAGCATGTCTGTTAAACATCAGTAACATTTTATACAAGTTGTATGAAATTCTCAATTTATTTAGAAGGACATTCATCTTTTTAGCATCAGCCTTGCGACGGCTCGACATCAATTCCCAGATTCATGAAGCATGAAACTTTAGCATGGCTCTAACTCTCCCTGCGGGGCACCTATAACTCTTAAGAATATAGCGTTGATACTGGTCACCTTTGAATTTGATTTAATATCACTAAATAGAAAGTACTTGCTGAGGCATTTGGTAATCAAAGCTAAAGGCAAGCCACAGGGGGGTTTCATTATGGGAAGAGCTGCTCTGGGCCCCATGGCTAATTGCTGAAACGCACAAATGGAGGGGAAATTCAATGTGACGTGAAGCATAGTAAAGATAATACGGCCGCTTTGAAAGAGCAGCATGTGTGTATACAGCTCTCCGCTGGGCCTGCCAAATATAGGGACTGAAGGTAAGATTGGAATAAACATGCGCACACACACACACACTTATAACCTCTCCTGTGAGCTACAGAACAAACAGAGCGTTTTCTTTGTTTGATCTGAAGCATGCTTTGACTGGCGGACTTTGTCATAACAGCAAAAGTACGGTGGTGAAGGGCAGAGCTTATCATGGCTAATTTACACCTGGCAAACTGACAGTGAATTTAAAGCAGCCCATAGCAGAAGTAAAACGAGATCATCGCCAGCAGTTATGATATGGTGGAACAGAGATAACATGTGATGCACATACTGATAGAGCAACGGGTCAGGTGGTGGAACAGAGAAAATAAAAGTTCACTGTGTGGCGAGGTTCATTGTTGTATATTGCCCTCTGAAGTTGTGTCGAGTTCTTGTTTTCTCAGGTTTGGGTTTATTTTCTATTATGACAACATGCTGGCTGATCTGAATCCATATTTCATGCTTGGGCATTTGGTACCGTGGCAACGGGCTGCAGGAGCCAATGAGGACGCAGCAGGGAGCTCCAGCTGTGCAGCTCAGTTTACCCATATGCCTCTGATGCTGCCGTCCACCCCTTCGCCGGGAACTTTACTTCCTGCCAGAGAGGAGCAGCAGGAGAGAGAGACACATGCTGAACCTGCAGACCTCCCTAATATCTACAAATATAGATCAACAAACACAGACTTTGTTATCTATATGGGCACATACCATACTGATTTTATGTAAAGCAAATTATATACTCTAACTATAGACTAACTTTATCCTACACCTTAAATAACACCTTACACCTTAAAAAAACTTTTATATTATATTATATTTTATAAAATATTATATTTACACACATTTGTGACCCTGGACCACAAAACCAGTCATAAGTCGCATGGGTATATTTGTAGCAATAGCCAACAATACATTGTATGGGTCAGAATTATAAATTTTTCTTTTATGCCAAAAATCATTAGGATATTAAGTAAAAGATCATGTTCCATGAAGATATTTTGTAAATTTCCTACCGTAAATATATTTAAAAAAATATATTTTTGTGAGTAGATATGCATTGCTAAGGACTTCATTTGGACAACTTTCAAGGCGATTTTCTCAATATTTGGATTCCAGATTTTCAAATAGTTGTAACTCGGCCAAATATTGTCCTATCCTAACAAACCATACTAAAAACAAAATTGTTAATAATGACATGACAGAATTTTCATTTTTGAGTGAGCTATCCCTTTAAGAGTACCCAACTGAAGAGCTTCCTTCCACTTCTGGTGGCTAATTTATGATTAATGTCCACAGAATGAAGATGGAGTCACAGATGCTGACAGCTGGCCAGATGTATCTTCTAGAATCTAAGTGTCACTCACTCCAGATCCAATTATAGCCTGCAGCTGTGAACGGACAAACAAGCGACTCCAGTTTATTTCAGCTTCCAGTCAATCAATGTGTCTCATTGTCTACAGACCCTGATTCACCGCCTTTTACATCAAGGTGAAAAATACAAAAATATCCCAGCAGACTCCTCAATCAATGGGAACGGAAGGAACCACAGGAATGACATTAGCTAAATATTTAGAAAGACTCACTCATTGACTGAGAAGAAGAGCTCACACAATAGGATCTGACACTTTTTTGTCTTCTAGTTTGTTTAGATTAACCGAAGACAAAGATTTGATCAATCATTCCATAGCTGATATCACAGAAAGCAGAATAGAGACAGAGAGGTCAAGAGGATCACAAGAATTGAATCAATCAAGTCAAAAGGCAGCTGATTTCCGCCTGAGAGCTCTGGAATTTAAATATTGCTGTACGGGTCGGTTTTCGCTTCATCTCCTCTACGTGTCAGAATATGGCTTTGGAATCAAAGCTCCAAGCCAAGATACTTTTGCACTTTCCTCTAATGGTGTGTCTAGAAGCCAACAAGGGTTATCGTTCTAACAAAATTACAGTCTAATATCATTATTCTGATTAGACAAGTATAATCTCTCTGTCCATCTCTCTCTGGGTAAGGAATATCTCTCCCTCTGTTTTGCAGATGGAGGGCAGATGGCTGCTGCTTCACTGATGGCAAATTTCCATTTCCTTAAGGTCAACAGCTCACTGCCACAAAACAGGCAAAGGAGCTCCGATAAACGCTCAGTATTTGCATTTAAAATAAGGTTGAAGAGGGTCAGACTGAACCGCATTGGCTGCCTTTCTGCTCAGGAGATCAGGAGGAGAATCCAAAACACAACATAAACTGTCACTTTTCATTACGCATTCATCCAAATGTGTGGTTTCTGATTTGTCAGGAGTGATTATTGTGAAGTGTGGACATACGATTTGAAGAATAGTTGGCACTGTATGCTGGCCTGTATTGTAGACTGTTTATGTTGGCTATATTTCAAAACTGACAATCAATCAGACTGGAATTTGGAAATCTTCTATGAAGAGAAAAGGTATATAAGTAATGTTCAAAAGTGCTTAATCTACTTGAATTTCTCATTATCTTCAAACTGGAAACTTAATTTAATTACTTAACTTGAACAAGAAGAGGTCACATATGTCATTTTTGTGAGGAAAAGAAGGGTAACTTTAGATGCAAATAAAGTGAGGCTAAATATTCTTCAACTACTATAATTCCCATTTTCTCACAATAGTTCAACATACTGTACTATTGTTCCTATACTTTCAATCCATCAGTTACCACATTCAATAACTTTGAGGAAAAAACATTTTCCATTAGAAGGTCATAAAATTATTTACTTCATAATTTATTAATAACTACACAACATGAGTCAATTTAAAGAGATAGTTCACCCAAAAATAAAATTCTGTCATCATTTACTCACCCTCAGGTTGTTCCAAACCTGTATGAATTTCTTTCTTCAGCTGAACACAAAAGTAGATATTTTGTGTTCAGCAGAAGAAAGAAATTCATACAGGTTTGAAACAAATTGAGGATGAGTAAATGATAACAAAAAATTCATTTGAGGGTGAACTATCCCTTTAACTTCTGTTGGCAAAGCTTTGTCTATCCCAAGCCAGGAGGCTGGACAAATCAGTACTGAGGATTTTCCAAAGCAGAGCTTTTTGAAATTTATATCAACTTTGACAAGAGTAAAGTCTGCCAAATATCAGACTTCTATTGTTCTCCACATGTGCGTCATCTTCAATAAACAAAAAGTGGAGCTACTCTGTCTCCTACGAGGACATTTTAGCCGCGGCTGTCTCGGATTCATTGATTGTGACTAACGGTGGAGACAGTAATCCTGTGCAGGTACTAGATTGCAATGGCCCTGATCAATAGGCCCCGCACGAAGGGAGGTAATGCCCACAGCGGCAGCAGCATTCATCAAAAGGATAACAGGAACAAAGTCAACACTGCCCACAGTCTGTCTGCACAGCAACCCACTTGGAAGAACAAAGCATGTAAATACTTCGTCTCCAAGCTGAAATTTAAGTCAAGTTTGTTCAGGGTGAGCTTCAGTGTGACTGAGGATAGAACCGCACATGAGGCTGCGGAGTGTAAACAGAGAAAAGAGCTGAATGGGGGAAATGTCTTTCATACCACATGAATTTATTTGACATACAGGCACTTGCTATATAGTGTCTTATATCTCTCATATGCTTATCAAAGACAGAGTTGTCAAAACACAGTATGTTTCTTATTTTTTCCCCACACATTCTCAGTGTTGAAATGGTTTCATAGCTTTCAAATATTATACTATGACTAAAAATTAATCAAAAGCTCATTTGTTTGCCATTCTCAATGTTATTTAGAGAAGAGAGAGATAATTTTTTGTCCCTGCACCAAACTGTGAACATTTTTCCAAGCGCAGTCAGATAAGATACCAATCAGTAGGCCAGATTGGTTTTCCAGTATCTGTGTGGAGATCAGAAGACGCATCAGCGAGATAATTTGCAAATGTTTCCTGTGACCTCCACACATTCAAATGGAGTTCTTGTTTCGGTGCTGTCTCGGGTGTCCGCAAGTTTACCCACAAACCCCCGAGCTTCATGCAGATGGGGACATATTAAAATTCACTGCAGCCCAGCAGTCAATACCACTCCATATTTTATGCCGTCTCGCCATCAATGAAAATCGTTTAGGATTTGTGAGTGAAACTCTGAGAAAATCTAGCTTATAGATTGATATAGATTGACAGGTGATTTATTGATCCGAGAGGGGAGGGAGGAAAAAAAAAAAAAAAAAAAAAAAAAATCAAGCAATGATGTAGTTAAGGTTTCATAAATCCCACCAAGAATCCTTCAAATCTAAGAGACACAGAGCAGAACTGTGACAAATAAAAATAACAAGACAGATAAAGAGATTATATTAAAAACACACAGACTCAAACATTCACCTTCAGCTGAGAGAAAATGTCACAGAGAAAAGATTAATCCTTTAATGTTGAATAAAAGAAATCACTGTCCTACTTCTTTGCTGTTATAAGAGAAGCTAGAAAGGCTCTTTTGGTCTGGTTTTCCTCTTTTTTGTTGCTTTTCCTTCTCATCTTTTTCCAATTAAAAAAGTATTGAGCACAAAAAAGGCTTGTTTGATCTTAAAATCGTACATTTTAAATACTATTAATGAAAGAATACATAAAATTAATGGAGCAATGTCACAAAAGCAAGAATGCTACTGTACTGAAAATCATGTTTGTGAGTGTGACATTGTTTCAATACAACCGTCTAATGAAACAGAAGTTAATATCAAGTAATTTACATTTCACACAAAAATAGTAAACACACTCAGTAAAGACTGAGAAAATGGTCTGGTACAACGTATATGAGAGGAGCGGAGCAACAACAAACAGAGTACTAATACTTTGTATCAGCTTTTGTAATGCTGCTAATTTGAGCACCGAAACTAACTGTTGTATAAAACAAAAATAAAAGATGCATTATTGCATATAAAAAATAATATTATAGCCCTTTTACTTTCACACAAACTTTTCTGTTTACAGCTAAAGCAGCTTCTGTGAGTCATTCAAACATATTGATTGTCCTAAATACACTTATGTATGCTTCTTTCGTGTGGGTATGAAAATGAATCGAAATGGCATTTGATTAATGCCGTGTAAATATGATTAAATGTGCGAATTCAATAATGCATCTACAGGCGCCATTAAGCCATCAAGAGGAAAGTTCTGGCACTCACAAATTACAGAGGGACTGCTAACTTTATGAAATGAAATAAAGGGACATTGAATTTCACCATGAAAACTTGACATTTAAATTTGATTGATGCTTTGTGAAGAAAATCATCAAACCATCACTTCTAAATGCCACAACAGACAGTTTAACAGATGAGCCTGGGTGTATTTTGAAAGGTTTAAATTACATAATGCTATTTCGACAGCAACGGTGAAATACAATGGTAATCTTTAAAATAAAAACCGGATCTGGTACATTTAGTAATAATGTACAATGTATTTCCCATATGTGGCTTTTAGACTCTAAATATAAAAAAAATCTAGGACACATTTTAATTAAAATTGTTTCCCAAGATCCCCTCTGATGTGGCTAGATCGGAGAACTTAGGCCAAATTTGTTTTAAGACATTTTTGTGTTTCTATTTGAGGATATTTTTTTGTTTTGTTTGTATGTTTGTTTGTTTTTTGGTGATCAATACAAGTGATGCATACAAGTATATACAAGTATGCTTCATGCATTATGGCTAATGAACATTCATGGAGTGGTTACAATGGGCATGCAAGCTTTGGAACTGGACCTTGGAGTAGGGGAAGACGGTCGCCTTTTTGTTCTGGGCAATGTTCTGCTGGAAAGCCCTGAGTCCGGCTATTCATGTGGACGTAAATTTGACGCATGCCAGTTACCTACTTAAACATTGTTGCAGACCAGGTACACCCCTTCATGACAATGGTGTTGCCCGGTGGAAGTGGCCTCTTTCAGCAGGATAATGCACCCT